>NC_079364.1:34570876-34595819 GCF_021018895.1 Seriola aureovittata
GAACACGCCGATCTCGTCCGATCTCGGAAGCCAAGCAGGGTGGCCTGGTTAGTACTTGGATGGGAGACCGCCTGGGATTACCAGGTGCTGTAAGCTTTTTGGCATTCTCTTTGCAATCAGCAGAGGACGCTGCTGCTCCTGCTTCACAAACTGTTACTCTGCACCTGGCTGCACTTTTGGGGACAGCACAGATCACATTGTAAAGACACTTTTGTATTAAAATGTTACAAAGTTGACATGTTGAGAGCCAAAGCAACAAGCAAACGCTGAAAAGGAAAGGCTCCTGCGCTAGACATAAACACGTTAGCTTCGTGCATGAAGGACATGATCGTCATGTTTAAAGAGGGTATTTGTCGCGCTCCCTCTCGCTTACGGCCATACCACTCTGAACGCGCCCGATCTCGGAAGCCAAGCAGGGTCAGGCCTGGTTAGTACTTGGAGAAACCACCTGGAGGAGCAAAGAGCATTAAATCTATTCTTATTTCCTGTCAGATTCCTCACTGTAAGACTCAGGGATTCAGGGAGCTGGACATCTGAACATCTGAACATCTGGACAGGTAATATGTGGCTTCTATTCTTAATTACCAGAATCCACCTGTTGTGCCAATTTCATACTGATTACACAAATTCAATCCACTTGATCAAACAAGTTCCCTGTGGTGAATCTATTGAAGGAATTGTTCAGTTTTGAGAAATTATTGAAGTTCGACAAATCGTAACTTCAGTTGTCTGTGTCTTAATGACCTTCTGCGCAAAGTGGCAATCTCAAAGATCTCTGTTTTGTTATCTTTGGCGGCACCTATGGCGATACATGGTAATCGCAGGTTTGTTCTTGAACCACACAAATCACCAACTTTGTGTCAGTGACTCATGTTCCTTGTGATTTTGCACGTGAGTCACACCAGACACCCGGTTCATAAAGCTGTAAAGTGCAGGGACTTCATATGACTTCATCAGTGGATCAAAGGCTCTGTCACCATTGTGTGACCTTATTCGGCAACAGTGACTTAAAGTAAAAATCTTCAAGATTGCCGCTTTAAAAAACACGACACAGACACGACTATCCTACACTGTAAATCGTAACGTAAGTGGAGGACCTACAGTATTTAAAGAAAAGAGTGATGTAAAGTCAGCGGTTGATGAATAGTTCTGCTCAAATTATCAAGGGAACAAGAAAAATGAAATGACAAGTTTATGATTTTACTTATGAAAGTGGCAGCAGGTTGAGTTCTGATATGTCACTCAATCATTCAACCTTTGCGTAATTTCCTGTTAGCACAGTTGTATTCCTGCATTTGTTTGTTTTTTTCTGTAATGTGCATGTAATGTCAGTTTTGTTTATGATGATAGCATGTCAATTTTAATCATGGAGTTAGGCCAAACTAACCAAACAGTTAATGCGCACAAAGTGCTGCATTTTCATAAAATCTTTTCAAGATTTATGAAAACAGAGTCACTTTGATATATTTAAACCGTGTAACAGCTATTGATTGCTCGTAAGACTAGATCATTCAATAGTTTCCAGCGATGTAATGTAGTGGAATCATATTGTAGTACTGTATTGCAAAATTCTGCTGTTACGCCAGTGATTCCAAACAAATTCCACATGTTAAGGTAGAGCATAATTTGTTATATTTGATTATTTCATGTGGTGCATTTACTACAGTGATATCAGATAATTATTCTCATTAATATTTTTTTCCCCAGTCCTAATTGAAGGTGAAATGTTACTTAAATTTTACAGTCAATTCTTCAGTTGTTGAGGAACTCTAGTTCATATGCAACTTTTCCAGGTACAGTTTCCCAGAAGTAGAATATAATTTTAAAATAGCCCCAGTGGAAATGAGTGTTTCGGCAAGTGAAGATTCAGCTATGAGAAGGAGATGAAAGAATTTTATTGTGTCCAAAGTAACAGTATGACCTTGATGTGGAATAGATGACAGAAAACTGCTGCTGAGTTCAGGCTATATTTAAACAAATTGCTTTAATATAAGTACGGTGGTTCCTTTTTTTTTTTTTTTTTTTTTTACTGTAAACAGTGACTCACAAGCATATGTCCTCGAGACAAGGAGCTCATTGTCAGAGAGTTCAATGTAGAAAACCTTCCCACGCATCAAATAGTTTTCTTTTTTGTAATACCAAACCAAGAAACAACATGACAGTTGTTGGTAAATACACTGTATAAAAACATAGGTCTGTGTGGATATATAGACATCTTTTTATATTTGTGGAAACACAGACTAGTCGGTCTTTGGTTCCACTGTAAAGTGCAGTTTCTGTGGTGCAGCAGTGTTGAGTCTTTGGTAGCTGGGGAGGAGTTCAGAGGATCAGGGGCACCAGTTTTCATCCTCATTCTCATCAAAGAAGGAAAAGTTAAGTTTACATATGTTTTAAAAAAAAAAAAAAGCAGTCTCCCAGTCTGCTCTTGTAATCCACACTCTTGTTTTGTGTCTTTATGTAGAAAAAGCTCAAACAGCTCTCTAGCTTTGCCAGAAAAGGAGCGCAGACATGACGAACGCAACCAAAGCCACAGTGACGTGTTTCTCGCTGCCTCTGTGCCACCCTGTGCAGTCATTGTGGTGCAGCAGAGGCCTGTAGCTGTCGTCCCCCTGGCTGTAGTCGGACGACTGGCTGCTTGCCGAGCACTGGACCAGCGGCATCTGGTAAGAAGTGGCCCGCTTCTCTGGCCGGTCCGGGCTGGAACCGTCGCTGGGACGCTGGCCATTGTAGAGCAGGTAGCGGCCGTGGGCGTCCTGCTCCATGCGGAAGAGCTCGTACTCTGTGTGGGGGAGCCGGATGCCCAGCGCCACGCAGCCGTTTGTTATGGTGACATCCTGCTCCACCCCGACCTGCCAGGACCCCTGCGCTCCACACTCGTTACCGTTGAAGACATTGAGGAGGGAGGTGGTGGCCAAGTCCATGGGCGTCACCCTCATGTGGTTCACTAGAGGAAGGAGGACAGAAGAAGACCTGTTGGTGATGTTGTGCTCAGAGAAACACTCACAGGTGCAGACACCCTGAGACTCTAAACTTTAAACTGGACGAGTCAATGGGCCTCATGCAAACCACTCGTATGAGCAGATGTCCTGAAGTGGTCCATTGTTTTAGTAAAACAGCCACTGACTGTGTCAAACCTGCTGTTTTTGTTTCTGCTGACAACAGGACTTGAAGCTCTGTGGTAGGAAATTTTCTTTTACCCCCTGTATGACTTTTGTGAATCAAACTTACCAACAGAAGGCCATGTTAGGGGCGGTGCTTATGCTAATGATGTAACATCACAGGTGGACACTTGCTCATGAACAGGTGGTATTTGGTGAGTTGGAGACTTTGACAGTGAGAGAAGTTCAGTGTAAGAATCTGAAGATGTTCTTGCATGAGGCCCATTCTTTCTCTGCTTGTTGTTACAACTTGAGTTTTGGCCTTTTTCTATTGATTATGAAACATCATATTCACTGAGTTAAATCCAGAGATTTGGGAACACAACATTGCTGAAGAAATACAAGCGGTCAGACGAACAGTTTCAGCTAATATCTTTATTTAAACTTCAATGATCCCTCAAATCAAATGCAAACTACAGTAAGAAGAGTAGGTCAAAAGTTGAACCAGGACATCTGTCTGTTACTATGGTGGACATTACAACCTTTGTTTTCACTAGAAGTTTGAATAAAACCCGTATGATCGTCTGACTGCTCCTATTGCACTTCTTCCTAGTGATGTTGACAAGGTCCCACATCTCAACAATTAATTAGTGAGTACAGTACTATCAAAATAAATATACACAATGACCAAATTTACTGGAATATTCCAGTCAGGCTTCAGCTAATAAATTTAAATTAGTCTAACAGTAGAATAAGGCTGTCAGTTGGTAGTTTTTGTCTTTTAGTTTTAGGCTATAGGTTAAGGTTCTCTGTAACTAAGCCTTGTAAAATAAGTCACCTGAACCGACAATGAACTCGTTAAGGTGACAGTTTTTGTAACCATCTATTTTGACATTTTCTCTCATGTTTGTACAGTGAATATGAAGCTATAGCCAGGTGATGGTTAACTAATCTTATCACAAAGAATAGAAACAGGGGAAACAGCTAGACTGGATCTGTCTGAAGGTGACAACATCCACCTACCAGCAGCTCTAGAGCTCACTATTTAACTGATTATATCTTGTTTGCTTAATTCAGATGAAATCGTGCAGATTTAGTTGTCTGTGGGCTGAGCCAGGCTAGCTGTTTCCCCCTGCTTCCAGTCTTTATGGGTATTAACCATTTCCTGGCTGTGGCCTCATATTTACTGAACAGAGCAGAACAGTATGAGCAGAAATGGCTTGTTATGAGCGCTGATCAAATAATTGAGGGAACAATATAGCTGCATTATAATGGGGGTAATGGATGATGTTTAGCTGGAGCGCAGACTGGTGCATTTGTGTTTCAGCTTTCAGTTTGTTTTATGGCTCTAACAGAACAGTATTAAGACCAAAGTTGTTTTTAAACTGCAACAAAAGTGAAAGTCATAAGCTGATGTTAAGGATACAAGTATTTGTATCCATAAAATGAGGATAATTGGAGAAAATAATTTAGGGAGTGGAGTGAAACATGAAAAATTAAATGTTACAGTCACTATAAATGTGGTCTCTTCTGAGAGTTGTTTGTATTTAACTTAAAAGATGAGAGTTGTAGGATGAGAGAATATCACTCAGTTACCTTTGAAGACAAAGTCTGTCCCGCCCATTACTCGAGTGGAGTGAAGCCCTCGGCTGTAGCGTCCACGGGCGTAGATGGTGAAAGTGGGGTGTCTACAGACGGGGTCAGAGTAGTGGTAGTAGTGGCCCTCCCAGGTGTGGTTGTTGTCATGGAAGATGAAGTGGCGGGTGAGGAAGAGGACCTCAGGGCGGACTTCGCAGCGCTGGCTCACCCACTGACCGTACAACCCCACAGTCAGGTCGGCCCGCGGCGGCAGGATGGGAGGGTGGAACTCGTCAGAGCGGTAGATGATACGACAGGCGATGCAGCCGTGGTCATGGTTCTGGAAAAATAAAGAGGGGGGGAAGGTGTTACAATGAAAAACAAGCAGTTTTAGGAATTTAAAGCAGTTACTTATCAAAATGAGATGAAAATGTCAGGTGACATGCCTTGAACAAAATGTACAAAAACAACAAAAAAGCTCCACTTACACTTTTTTGATAACTTTAAGTCCCATAATTTAGAATATATAAGCAGTATAATATATACTATTTAATAAGTGCTCTATCATACTCTTTAATGGGAAAAAAGTACTTACAAAATTATATTAAAACCTAAGAATAAAAAACACTTACTACTATGACAAGCAATGAAAGTAGCTCTTTGAGTGTTGAGTTACAGACTAAATTTAAGGACACTTCATTAGGAAATTGATTTTGTTGAGGGAGATATTACAATGACCAGGTTTTGTCATATTTTAAAAACTAAACTACAATTAGACTAACTCAGAACTGAATGCAGAACATTAAAGCCACCATGTGTAGGATTTGAGAATTTCCAGCTTTGGTACCCCCTTGTGGTAGTATCAATAATATAAATACATCATACAATAAAAAACAAACCACTACTATGAAAAATGTATATAAACAAACAGAATTAAGTTAAAAAAGGAAGCAGATTACTTCAATTGTTGACACAATGTGATTAAAGCCACCAATTTGAAAATTGTATATAGTGACTTGAAGTTTTCGGCATTATTTTGGGGGTGATTTTCCCAAATGTAGAGCACTAAGCCTCACCAATTTTGATATTTTTTCTTTTTTAAAATCTGATATAACAACACACATGCAGAGAGTGTTTTCACATTAACATGCATCATATAAAAACCCTTAAGTTTGGACTAAACTAGATAAATTAAGAGGCACATTTTACAGTGAAAAATAAACTTGTAATTTCTCTCTGGTGGACAAAAAAATGTAAAGACAACACTTCCTGAATTACTTACAAAACAATTCTTCAGTATTTCTGTACTGCAATTTCTTGTTATATCAATCATAACCATGCACTTATTATTGTATCTGCAATAATACAATGCGATATATATAATATCTGTTTGGCTTGAATGGACAAGGAAAGTCAGGTCACAAAACCTGAGGGACCTGAAGTTTAGAGATAAACCTGAATTAAAGACACAACATCACTGTATGAAAATCCAGCATGTTCAGTGAAATCTGTCAGTGCTGAATGGTTTTTTAATCCATCATCAGTATATTGTGTCATGAAATTCACATAAAGGACGGCTGGCGTCTGTTCAGAGGTGAAGGAGGAAAAACTATTTCCTCCAGTCTGAACCTCTTGAGTGTTGGAAGCCAGACAAGGTTCCAGCATTTTCTTGGAATGATCACATCATTTTACAGTAAAAGACAGATGTCTGCTCGAACAAAAGCCGTGACACAGGAAACAGCGAGTCGAGCTTTCATGCTCCTTACAAACAACACTAGGAATCCTTTATTCACCCTGTTACAGACAAGCAAGGGTTTGCAAATCCATTGATGTCTATTAATCATATCAAGTTCACATCATTTCTGGTTTAGTGGAGCCCCGGAGCAGCATGTGATCACAGTATCCACAGACTAGGACAGCTGTGGTGTCTCTGGCTGCAGAAAAAGGCATGAGGTCCTGGTGGATTCGGAGCTGGAAGCCTTCATCCTGTAATCCACAAAACTTTTTCCAAAAGACCAAACTCCAGGGAGGCGGTGGAGTTTTTGTTATTTGAGGGTGGTCAAAATTTAAGACCTAACCTCCCTGACCCAATCACTCTTTTCCCAGACAACATTATGCCTGCAGGAGATTTATGGAGAGTTTAAAAAAGAAGAACGGAGAAAAAACCCCCCCCAAAAACAGGAGTATCACTACATCCTACAGATGAGATAATCCCAGTGCAGCTCTATAAACCCTCAAGAGTGAGAGGTTAATGGGACGTCTGGAGGAGAGGCCTCCTGTGAATCCAGTGTATGAGAGAGTTGAGTATTTTTATACACTGGTGTATATCTCAGCACTTATGCATATGAGCAAGATATGTAGATGGGAGAGAATGCAGCAAGAAAAGTATGTCTGTATATTTTTGCATACATACACATTATATAGACACTATGGGTCAGATGTTTTAGAATGCCTCCATTTTTCCAGTTGTTTAAATTGACTTAATTCACTGTCTCACTGTTTCTGAACACAAGGTAATGTCTCCTAGTCTTTACTAGGAGACATTACCTTGTGTTCAGAGTAACTATTGTGTTTGTTTCAGTACTGTCATCTATATTTACAACATCAATATCTGTTTTTATCCTTACTTATCAACAAAGTGTTGCATCGTTCCCAATAACAAGGACAATAGGAAACTTTATCATTCAGGCGGAACAAATCTGCTTTTCTTCTGTCCAGTTTCAACAGCAAGTGCTAAAATACCTAATCTGGACTGAACACAAAGATCTTTGCTTTTCAGATAAATTAACATAATTCTTAGTACCATATTCATTTTTTGTAATCCTAAATGTACACAGTATTTGGTTCAGTCTTGTACATCCTCAGCCCACTAGGCTTTCCTCGGAGCAAACACATATTCTCTGAACAAACAAATGTTGAGCTTTTCGTAATTAAACAAGACTAGGTTAAAACCTACTATGTTGCTGGACCGCCTATGGTCAAATCCTGATGTAATAACTGCGACATCATCTGACCAAAATGTCATCACCAAACACATAAATGAAAGACAAAGACTGAGCTGTTTGTTTACTCATAAACACTCAGAGATAAAGAGAGACAGACTATCTTAAAAATTTTTTTCAGATATTTTTTCAGGCTTTTGTCTAAATTACAACTATAGTAAGAAAGAGACAGGAAGATTGGAGAGAGAGAAAGGATGACAGGCAGCAAAAGGGCCACAGGCTGATCAGGGAAATTCGCATTGATAGGGCTAGCCCCAATATTACAGTCCAGCCATAGTATATTATGTCATAAAACTGACATAGTATAGTAAGAAATAAAAACAATATAGTATAGTGGGACTTAAAAATGTCATAGAAATCATCATAGTATAGTAAGTCATAAATATGTCAGTATAGTAAGACAAAGATGTCACAGTAAAATAAATCATAAAAAGTCCGAAAAATATCATAGTATAGTATGTCATGAAAATGTCATAGTGTAATAAGACAAAAACGTCATTGTACAGTATGTTATAAATAAGACATGGTATACTAAGTCATAAAAATGTCATAGGATAATATGACATAAAAAATGACATAGTATAGTAAGACATAAAGTTATAGTATAGTATGTCTGTTACGTGCCGAAGTGTTGTGTTTTGTTTTGTTTTTGTGACTGTTCTCCCAAAGACAGCTGCTCAGAGCTTTAGTGTTGAAGCCTAGTGATCATCTTGATCCGTGGTTGTTATTAACTTGGGTTATCTTGGTTTTGGTACCGTTTCAGTTTCACACTGTCGGCTTTTCGTTGTAGTTTTTACTTATTTGTGAATGAAATCCATTGTTTTTGCTGAATCTGTTTCCTTGAATATTTTTATTTTGCCTGGTTTACTTATTTTATTCAATGATAATTCCCAAAATCCCTGAACTTTAGTAGGGAACATAATAATGTCATAAAAAAGTAATTCTATAGTATGTCATGCAAATGTTACAGTATAATAAGACATAAAGACATCATAGTATAGTATGCGATAAAAATGTCATAGTATAGTATTTCTGTTACGTGTTGTAGGAGCGTGTCCCTCTGCCCTCCCCTTTTCTCTAGCAGGTGACTTGGCCTGGTTTCTCAATCAGGAGCTGGAGCATAAAGGCGGAGTGAGGAGGCCTGGTCAGAGTCAGTGTTCCATTCGGCTGTTGACAAGCTGTGTGACTGTTCTCCCAAAGACAGCTGCTCAGAGATTTAGTGTTGAAGCCTAGCGACATTCTTAACTTGTGAATGTTGTTAATTTGTGTTATCTTAGTTTTGCTGCAGTTTTAGTTTCCCACTGTCAGCTTTTCGTTGTTGTTTTTACTTATAATAAAATCCCTTGTTCTTCCTAAATCTGTTTCCCCAAGTCTTTTTGGTTTGACTGTTTCACTTATTTTATTCCATGTTAATTCCCCACATCCCTGAGCTTTAACAGGGAACGTAACAATATCATTAAAATGTCATTGTGTAATAAATCATCAAAATGTCATAGTATAGTACGTTATAAAAACTTCATAATATAGGAAGTCATAAAAACATCATAGTATAGTAAGGCTTAAACAAATCATAGTACAGTAAGGAATAAATACGTCATAGTATAGTAAGGCATAAAAATGTCAAAAAAAGTCATAGTATAGTAAGGCACAAAAACGTCAAAAAACGTCATAGTATAGTAAGGCATAAAAACGTCAAAGTATAGTAAGGCATAAAAATGGCGAAAAACGTCATAGTATAGTAAGACATAAAATGTCATAAAATCGTCATTGTATAGTAAGGCATAAAAACGTCAAAAAACGTCATAGTATAGTAAGACATAAAAACGTCAAAAAACGTCATAGTATAGTAAGGCATAAAATGTCATAAAAACGTCATTGTATAGTAAGGCATAAAAACGTCACAGTATAGTAAGGCATAAAATATCATAAAAACGTCATAGTATAGTAAGGCATAAAAACGTCACAGTATAGTAAGACATAAAATATCATAAAAACGTCAGAGTATAGTAAGGCATAAAAACGTCACAGTATAGTAAGGCATAAAATGTAATAAAAACGTCATCGTATAGTAAAGCATAAAAACGTCATATTATAGTAAGGCATAAAAACGTAAAAAAACGACATAGTATAGTAAGGCATAAAAACGTCATAGTATAGTAAGGCGTGAAATGTCATAAAATCATCATAGTATAGTGAGGCATAAAATGTCATGAAAACGTCATAGTATAGTAAGGCATAAAAACGTCAAAAACGTCATAGTATAGTAAGGCATAAAATGTCATAAAATCATCATAGTATAGTAAGGCATAAAATGTCATGAAAACGTCATAGTATAGTAAGGCATAACAACGTCAAAAACGTCATAGTTTAGTATGGCATAAAGATGTTGAAAAACGTCACAGTATAGTAAGGCATAAAATATCATAAAAACGTCATAGTATAGTAAGGCATAAAATATCATGAAAATGTCATAGTATAGTAAGGCATAAAAACGTCAAAAAACGTCATAGTATAGTAAGGCATAAAAACGTCATAGTATAGTAAGGCATAAAAATGTCATAGTATAGTAAGTCATAAAAATGGCGAAAAACGTCATTGTATAGTAAGGCATAAAAACGTCAAAAAACGTCATATTATAGTAAGACATAAAATGTCATAAAAACGTCATTGTATAGTAAGGCATAAAAATGTCAAAAAACGTCATAGTATAGTAAGCATAAAAACATCAAAAATCGTCATAGTATAGAGTAAGGCAAAATACGTCAAAAAACGTCATAGTATAGTAAGGCATAAATACGTCATAGTATAGTAAGGCATAAAAATGCAAAAAAACGTCATAGTATAGTAAGGCATAAAAACGTCAAAAAACGTCATAGTATAGTAAGGCATAAAATGTCATAAAATCATCATAGTATAGTGAGGCATAAAATGTCATGAAAACGTCATAGTATAGTAAGGCATAAAATATCATAAAAACGTAATAGTATAGTAAGGCATAAAAACATCAAAGTTTAGTAAGGCATAAAATGTCATAAAATCATCATAGTATAGTGAGGCATAAAATGTCATGAAAACGTCATAGTATAGTAAGACATAAAATGTCATAAAAATGTCATAGTTAGTAAGGCATAAAAACGTCATAGTATAGTATGGCATAAAAATGTCAAAAAACATCATAGTATAGTAAGGCATGAAAATGTCATAAAATCATCATAGTATAGTAAGGCATAAAATATCATAAAAACGTCATAGTATAGTAAGGCATAACAACGTCAAAAAACGTCATAGTATAGTAAGGCATAAAATATCATAAAAAAGTCATAGTATAGTGAGGCATAAAAACGTCATAGTATAGTGAGGCATAAAAACGTCATAGTATAGTAAGGCATAACAATGTCAAAAACGTCATAGTTTAGTATGGCATAAATATGTTGAAAAACGTCATAGTATAGTAAGGCATAAAATATCATAAAAACGTCATAGTATAGTAAGGCATAAAAATGTCATAGTATAGTAAGGCATAAAAATGTCAAAAAACGTCATAGTATAGTAAGGCATAACAACGTCAAAAACGTCATAGTTTAGTATGGCATAAAGATGTTGAAAAACGTCACAGTATAGTAAGGCATAAAATATCATAAAAACGTCATAGTATAGTAAGGCATAAAATATCATGAAAATGTCATAGTATAGTAAGGCATAAAAACGTCAAAAAACGTCATAGTATAGTAAGGCATAAAAACGTCATAGTATAGTAAGGCATAAAAATGTCATAGTATAGTAAGTCATAAAAATGGCGAAAAACGTCATTGTATAGTAAGGCATAAAAACGTCAAAAAACGTCATATTATAGTAAGACATAAAATGTCATAAAAACGTCATTGTATAGTAAGGCATAAAAATGTCAAAAAACGTCATAGTATAGTAAAGCATAAAAACATCAAAAATCGTCATAGTATAGTAAGGCATAAATACGTCAAAAACGTCATAGTATAGTAAGGCATAAAAACGTCATAGTATAGTAAGGCATAAAAATGCAAAAAACGTCATAGTATAGTAAGGCATAAAAACGTCAAAAAACGTCATAGTATAGTAAGGCATAAAAACGTCACAGTATAGTAAGGCATAAAAATGTCACAGTATAGTAAGGCATAAAAATGTCAAAAAACGTCATAGTATAGTAAGACATAAAATATCAAAAAACGTCATTGTATAGTAAGGCATAAAAATGTCAAAAAACGTTATAGTATAGTAAGACATAAAATGTCAAAAAACGTCATTGTATAGTAAGGCATAAAAACGTCAAAAACGTCATAGTATATAGTAAGGCATAAATACGTCATAGTAAAGTAAGGCATAAAAATGCAAAAAACGTCATAGTATAGTAAGGCATAAAAACGTCAAAAAACATCATAGTATAGTAAGGCATAAAATGTCATAAAATCATCATAGTATAGTGAGGCATAAAATGTCATGAAAACGTCATAGTATAGAAAGGCATAACAACGTCAAAAACGTCATAGTATAGTAAGGCATAAAAACGTCAAAGTATAGTAAGACATAAAATATCATAAAAACGTCATAGTATAGTAAGGCATAAAAACGTCACAGTATAGTAAGGCATAAAATGTAATAAAAACGTCATAGTATAGTAAAGCATAAAAACGTCAAAAAACGTCATAGTATAGTAAGGCATAAAATATCATAAAAACGTCATAGTATAGTAAGGCATAAATACGTCATAGTATAGTAAGGCATAAAAATGTCAAAAAACGTCATAGTATAGTAAGACATAAAATGTCATAAAAACGTCATTGTATAGTAAGGCATAGAAACGTCAAAAAACGTCATAGTATAGTAAGACATAAAATGTCATAAAAACGTCATAGTATAGTAAGGCATAACAACTTCAAAAACGTCATAGTTTAGTATGGGATAAAGATGTTGAAAAACGTCACAGTATAGTAAGGCATAAAATGTCATAAAAACGTCACAGTATACTAAGGCATAAAAATATCATAAAAACGTCATAGTATAGTAAGGCATAAAATATTATAAAAACGTCATAGTATAGTAAGGCATAAAAACGTCATAGTATAGTAAGGCATAAAATGTCCAAAATCGTCAAAGTATAGTAAGGCATAAAAACGTCAAAAAACGTCATAGTATAGTAAGACATAAAATGTCATAAAAACATCATAGTATAGTAAGGCATAAAATGTCAAAAAACGTCATAGTATAGTAAAGCATAAAAACATCAAAAATCATCATAGTATAGTAAGGCATAAAAACGTCAAAAACGTCATAGTATAGTAAGGCATAAATACGTCATAGTATAGTAAGGCATAAAATGTCATAAAATTATCATAGTATAGTGAGGCATAAAATGTCATGAAAACGTCATAGTATAGTAAGGCATAAAAACGTCATAGTATAGTAAGGCATAACAACGTCAAAAAACGTCATAGTATAGTAAGGCATAAAAACGTCATAGTATAGTAAGGCATAAAAATGTCATAGTATAGTAAGTCATAAAAATGGCGAAAAACGTCATTGTATAGTAAGGCATAAAAACGTCAAAAAACGTCATATTATAGTAAGACATAAAATGTCATAAAAACGTCATAGTATAGTAAGGCATAAAATGTCAAAAAACGTCATAGTATAGTAAAGCATAAAAACATCAAAAATCGTCATAGTATAGTAAGGCATAAATACGTCAAAAACGTCATAGTATAGTAAGGCATAAAAACGTCATAGTATAGTAAGGCATAAAAATGCAAAAAACGTCATAGTATAGTAAAGCATAAAAACGTCAAAAAACGTCATAGTATAGTAAGGCATGAAATGTCATAAAATCATCATAGTATAGTAAGGCATAAAATATCATAAAAACGTCATAGTATAGTAAGGCATAACAACGTCAAAAAACGTCATAGTATAGTAAGGCATAAAATATCATAAAAACGTCATAGTATAGTGAGGCATAAAAACGTCATAGTATAGTGAGGCATAAAAACGTCATAGTATAGTAAGGCATAAAAATGTCAAAAAACGTCATAGTATAGTAAGGCATAACAATGTCAAAAACGTCATAGTTTAGTATGGCATAAATATGTTGAAAAACGTCATAGTATAGTAAGGCATAAAATATCATAAAAACGTCATAGTATAGTAAGGCATAAAAATGTCATAGTATAGTAAGGCATAAAAACGTCAAAAACCGTAAGAGTATAGTAAGGCATAAATACGTCATAGTATAGTAAGGCATAAAAACGTCAAAAAACGTCATAGTATAGTAAGGCATAAAATGGCGAAAAACGTCACAGTATAGTAAGGCATAAAAACGTTAAAAAACGTCATAGTATAATAAGGCATAAAAACGTCATAGTATAGTGAGACATAGAATGTCATAAAAACGTCATAGTATAGTAAGGCACAAAAACGTCAAAAAACGTCATAGTATAGTAAGGCATAAAAACGTCAAAAAACGTCATAGTATAGTAAGGCATAAAAACGTCACAGTATAGTAAGGCATAAAATGTCACAGTATAGTAAGGCATAAAATGTCAAAAAACGTCATAGTATAGTAAGACATAAAATATCATAAAAACGTCATTGTATAGTAAGGCATAAAATGTCAAAAAACGTTATAGTATAGTAAGACATAAAATGTCAAAAAACGTCATTGTATAGTAAGGCATAAAAACGTCAAAAACGTCATAATATAGTAAGGCATAAATACGTCATAGTATAGTAAGGCATAAAAATGCAAAAAACGTCATAGTATAGTAAGGCATAAAAACGTCAAAAAACATAGTATAGTAAGGCATAAAATGTCATAAAATCATCATAGTATAGTGAGGCATAAAATGTCATGAAAACGTCATAGTATAGAAAGGCATAACAACGTCAAAAACGTCATAGTATAGTAAGGCATAAAAACGTCAAAGTATAGTAAGACATAAAATATCATAAAAACGTCATAGTATAGTAAGGCATAAAAACGTCACAGTATAGTAAGGCATAAAATGTCAAAAAACGTCATAGTATAGTAAAGCATAAAAACGTCAAAAAACGTCATAGTATAGTAAGGCATAAAATATCATAAAAACGTCATAGTATAGTAAGGCATAAATACGTCATAGTATAGTAAGGCATAAAAATGTCAAAAAACGTCATAGTATAGTAAGACATAAAATGTCATAAAAACGTCATTGTATAGTAAGGCATAGAAACGTCAAAAAACGTCATAGTATAGTAAGACATAAAATGTCATAAAAACGTCATAGTATAGTAAGGCATAACAACTTCAAAAACGTCATAGTTTAGTATGGGATAAAGATGTTGAAAAACGTCACAGTATAGTAAGGCATAAAATGTCATAAAAACGTCACAGTATACTAAGGCATAAAATATCATAAAAACGTCATAGTATAGTAAGGCATAAAATATTATAAAAACGTCATAGTATAGTAAGGCATAAAAACGTCATAGTATAGTAAGGCATAAAAATGTCCAAAATCGTCAAAGTATAGTAAGGCATAAAAACGTCAAAAAACGTCATAGTATAGTAAGACATAAAATGTCATAAAAACATCATAGTATAGTAAGGCATAAAAATGTCAAAAAACGTCATAGTATAGTAAAGCATAAAAACATCAAAAATCATCATAGTATAGTAAGGCATAAAAACGTCAAAAACGTCATAGTATAGTAAGGCATAAATACGTCATAGTATAGTAAGGCATAAAATGTCATAAAATTATCATAGTATAGTGAGGCACAAAATGTCATGAAAACGTCATAGTATAGTAAGGCATAAAAACGTCATAGTATAGTAAGGCATAAAAACGTCAAAAAACGTCATAGTATAGTAAGGCATAAAAACGTCAAAAAACATCATAGTATAGTAAGGCATAAATGCGTCATAGTATAGTAAGGCATAAAAATGCAAAAAACGTCATAGTATAGTAAGGCATAAAAACGTCAAAAAACGTCATAGTATAGTAAGGCATAAAATCGTCATAGTATAGTAAGGCATAAAAACGTCAAAAACGTCATAGTATAGTAAGGCATAAAAACGTCAAAAAACGTAATAGTATAGTAAGGCATAAATACGTCATAGTATAGTAAGGCATAAAAATGCAAAAAACGTCATAGTATAGTAAGGCATAAAAACGTCAAAAAACGACATAGTATAGTAAGGCATAAAATGTCATAAAATCATCCTAGTATAGTGAGGCATAAAATGTCATGAAAACGTCATAGTATAGTAAGGCATAAAACGTCATAGTATAGTAAGGCATAAAAACGTCAAAAAACGTAATAGTATAGTAAGGCATAAATACGTCATAGTATAGTAAGGCATAAAATGTCATGAAAACGTCATAGTATAGTAAGGCATAAAAACGTCATAGTATAGTAAGGCATAAAAATGCAAAAAACGTCATAGTATAGTAAGGCATAAAAACGTCATAGTATAGTAAGGCATAAAAACGTCAAAAAACGTCATAGTATAGTAAGGCATAAAAACGTCATAGTATAGTAAGGCATAAAAACGTCAAAAAACGTCATAGTATAGTAAGGCATAAATGCGTCATAGTATAGTAAGGCATAAAAATGCAAAAAACGTCATAGTATAGTAAGGCATAAAAACGTCAAAAAACGTCATAGTATAGTAAGGCATAAATGCGTCATAGTATAGTAAGGCATAAAAATGCAAAAAACGTCATAGTATAGTAAGGCATAAAAACGTCAAAAAACGTCATAGTATAGTAAGGCATAAAATCGTCATAGTATAGTAAGGCATAAAAACGTCAAAAACGTCATTGTATAGTAAGGCATAAAATGTCATAAAATCATCATAGTATAGTGAGGCATAAAATATCATAAAAACGTCATAGTATAGTAAGGCATAACAACGTCAAAAAACGTCATAGTATAGTTAGGCACAAAAACGTCAAAAAACGTCATAGTATAGTAAGGCATAAAATATCATAAAAACGTCATAGTATAGTAAGGCATAAAATATCATAAAAATGTCATAGTATAGTAAGGCATAAAAACGTCATAGTATAGTAAGGCATAAAAATGTCAAAAAACGTCATAGTATAGTAAGGCATAAAAACGTAAAAAAACGACATAGTATAGTGAGGCATAAAAACGTCATAGTATAGTAAGGCATAAAAACGTCATAGTATAGTAAGGCATGAAATGTCATGAATCAACGAAGTATAGTGAGGCATAAAATGTCATGAAAACGTCATAGTATAGTAAGGCATAACAACGTCAAAAACGTCATAGTATAGTAAGGCATAAAGATGTTGAAAAACGTCATAGTATAGTAAGGCATAAAATATCATAAAAACGTCATAGTATAGTAAGGCATAAAATATCATGAAAATGTCATAGTATAGTAAGGCATAAAAACGTCATATTATAGTAAGGCATAAAAACGTAAAAAAACGACAAGTATAGTAAGGCATAAAAACGTCATAGTATAGTAAGGCATGAAATGTCATAAAATCATCATAGTATAGTGAGGCATAAAATGTCATGAAAAGGTCATAGTATAGTGAGGCATAAAATGTCATTAAAACGTCATAGTAAGTAAGGCAAAAAACGTCAAAAAACGTCATAGTATAGTAAGGCATAAAAACGTCAAAAAACGTCATAGTATAGTAAGGCATAAAATGTCATAAAATTATCATAGTATAGTGAGCATAAAAACGTCATAGTATAGTAAGGCATAAAAACGTCAAAAAACGTAATAGTATAGTAAGGCATAAAAACGTCATAGTATAGTAAGGCATAAAAATGTCATGAAAACGTCATAGTATAGTAAGGAATAAAAACGTCATAGTATAGTAAGGCATAAAAACGTCAAAAAAAAAAAAAACGTAATAGTATAGTAAGGCATAAAATGTCATAAAATTATCATAGTATAGTGAGGCATAAAATGTCATGAAAACGTCATAGTATAGTAAGGCATAAAAACGTCATAGTATAGTAAGGCATAAAAACGTCAAAAAACGTCATAGTATAGTAAGGCATAAAAACGTCATAGATAGTAAGGCATAAAAACGTCAAAAAACGTCATAGTATAGTAAGGGATAAAAACGTCATTGTATAGTAAGGCATAAAAACGTCAAAAAACGTCATAGTATAGTAAGACATAAAATATCATAAAAACGTCATAGTATAGTAAGGCATAAAATATTATAAAAACGTCATAGTATAGTAAGGCATAAAACGTCATAGTATAGTAAGGCATAAAAATGTCCAAAATCGTCATAGTATAGTAAGGCATAAAAACGTCAAAAAACGTCATAGTATAGTAAGACATAAAATGTCATAAAAACATCATAGTATAGTAAGGCATAAAAATGTCAAAAAACGTCATAGTATAGTAAAGCATAAAAACATCAAAAATCATCATAGTATAGTAAGGCATAAAAACGTCAAAAACGTCATAGTATAGTAAGGCATAAATACGTCATAGTATAGTAAGGCATAAAATGTCATAAAATTATCATAGTATAGTGAGGCATAAAATGTCATGAAAACGTCATAGTATAGTAAGGCATAAAAACGTCATAGTATAGTAAGGCATAAAAACGTCAAAAAACGTCATAGTATAGTAAGGCATAAAAACGTCATAGGATAGTAAGGCATAAAAACGTCAAAAAACGTCATAGTATAGTAAGGCATAAAATCGTCATAGTATAGTAAGGCATAAAAACGTCAAAAACGTCATAGTATAGTAAGGCATAAAAACGTCAAAAAACGTCATAGTATAGTAAGGCATAAAAACGTCATAGTATAGTAAGGCATAAAAACGTCAAAAAACGTCATAGTATAGTAAGGCATAAAATATCATAAAAACGTCATAGTATAGTAAGGCATAAAAACGTCAAAAAACGTCACAGTATAGTAAGGCATAAAAATGTAAAAAAACGTCATAGTATAGTAAGACATAAAATGTCATAAAAACGTCATTGTATAGTAAGGCATAAAAACGTCAAAAAACGTCATAGTATAGTAAGGCATAAAATGTCCTAAAATCATCATAGTATAGTGAGGCATAAAATGTCATCAAAACGTCATAGTAAAGTAAGGCATAAAAACGTCAAAAAACGTCATAGTATCGTAAGGCATAAAAACGTCAAAAAACGTCATAGTATAGTAAGGCATAAAAACGTCAAAAAACGTCATAGTATAGCAAGGCATGAAATTTCATAAAATCATCATCGTATAGTGAGGCATAAAATGTCATGAAAACGTCATAGTATAGTAAGGCATAAAACGTCATAGTATAGTAAGGCATAAAAACGTCAAAAAACGTAATAGTATAGTAAGGCATAAATACGTCATAGTATAGTAAGGCATAAAATGTCATGAAAACGTCATAGTATAGTAAGGCATAAAATCGTCATAGTATAGTAAGGCATAAAAACGTCAAAAACGTCATTGTATAGTAAGGCATAAAATGTCATAAAATCATCATAGTATAGTGAGGCATAAGATATCATAAAAACGTCATAGTATAGTAAGGCATAACAACGTCAAAAAACGTCATAGTATAGTTAGGCACAAAAACGTCAAAAAACGTCATAGTATAGTAAGGCATAAAATGTCATAAAATCATCATAGTATAGTGAGGCATAAAATATCATAAAAACGTCATAGTATAGTAAGGCATAACAACGTCAAAAAACGTCATAGTATAGTTAGGCACAAAAACGTCAAAAAACGTCATAGTATAGTAAGGCATAAAATATCATAAAAACGTCATAGTATAGTAAGGCATAAAATATCATGAAAATGTCATAGTATAGTAAGGCATAAAAACGTCATATTATAGTAAGGCATAAAAACGTAAAAAAACGTCATAGTATAGTAAGGCAAAACAACGTCAAAAACGTCATAGTTTAGTATGGCATAAAAATGTTAAAAACGTCATAGTATAGTAAGGCATAAAAACGTCAAAAAACGTCATAGTATAGTAAGGCATAAAATGTCATAAAATCATCATAGTATAGTGAGGCATAAAATGTCATGAAAACGTCATAGTATAGTAAGGCATAAAATGTCATAAAATCATCACAGTATAGTGAGGCATAAAATGTCATGAAAACGTCATAGTATAGTAAGGCATAAAACGTCAAAAAACGTCATAGTATAGTAAGGCATAAAAACGTCATAGTATAGTAAGGCATAAAAACGTCTAAGTATAGTAAGGCATAAAAACGTCAAAAACGTCATAGTATAGTAAGGCATAAAATGTCATAGTATAGTAAGGCATAAAAACGTCAAAAAACGTCATAGTATAGTCAGACATAAAATGTCATAAAAACGTCATAGTTTAGTATGGCATAAAGATGTTGAAAAACGTCATAGTATAGTAAGGCATAAAAACGTCATAGTATAGCAAGGCATAAAAAATCATGACCATGTCATAGTATAGTAAGGCATAAAATGTCATAAAATCATCATAGTATAGTGAGGCATAAAATGTCATGAAAACGTCATAGTATAGTAAGGCATAAAACGTCAAAAAACGTCAAAGTATAGTAAGGCATAAAAACGTCATAGTATAGTAAGGCATAAAAATGTCATAAAAACGTCATAGTATAGTAAGGCATAACAACTTCAAAAACGTCATAGTTTAGTATGGCATAAAGATGTTGAAAAACGTCACAGTATAGTAAGGCATAAAATATTATAAAAACGTCATAGTATAGTAAGGCATAAAAACGTCATAGTATAGTAAGGCATAAAAATGTCCAAAATCGTCATAGTATAGTAAGGCATAAAAACGTCAAAAAACTTCATAGTATAGTAAGACATAAAATATCATAAAAACGTCATAGTATAGTAAGGCATAAAATATTATAAAAACGTCATAGTATAGTAAGGCATAAAAACGTCATAGTATAGTAAGGCATAAAAATGTCCAAAATCGTCATAGTATAGTAAGGCATAAAAACGTCAAAAAACGTCATAGTATAGTAAGACATAAAATGTCATAAAAACATCATAGTATAGTAAGGCATAAAAATGTCAAAAAAACGTCATAGTATAGTAAAGCATAAAAACATCAAAAAACATCATAGTATAGTAAGGCATAAAAACGTCAAAAAACGTCATAGTATAGTAAGGCATAAATACGTCATAGTATAGTAAGGCATAAAATGTCATAAAATTATCATAGTATAGTGAGGCATAAAATGTCATAAAAACGTCATAGTATAGTAAGGCATAAAAACGTCAAAAAACGTCATAGTATAGTAAAGCATAAAAACGTCATAGTATAGTAAGGCATAAAAACGTCAAAAAACGTCATAGTATAGTAAGGCATAAATGCGTCATAGTATAGTAAGGCATAAAAATGCAAAAAACGTCATAGTATAGTAAGGCATAAAAACGTCAAAAAACGTCATAGTATAGTAAGGCATAAAATCGTCATAGTATAGTAAGGCATAAAAACGTCAAAAACGTCATAGTATAGTAAGGCATAAAAACGTCAAAAAACGTAATAGTATAGTAAGGCATAAATACGTCATAGTATAGTAAGGCATAAAAATGCAAAAAACGTCATAGTATAGTAAGGCATAAAAAAAGTCAAAAAAACGTCATATAGTAAGGCATAAAAATGTCATAAAATCATCATAGTATAGTGAGGCATAAAATGTAATAAAAACGTCATAGTATAGTAAAGCATAAAAACGTCAAAAAACGTCATAGTATAGTAAGGCATAAAAACGTCAAAAAACGTAATAGTATAGTAAGGCATTAAATGTCATGAAAACGTCATAGTATAGTAAGGCATTAAAAACGTCATAGTATAGTAAGGCATAAAAACGTCAAAAAACGTATAGTATAGTAAGGCATAAAAACGTCAAAAACGTCATAGTATAGTAAGGCATAAAAACGTCAAAAAACGTAATAGTATAGTAAGGCATAAAAATGTCATAAAATATCATAGTATAGTGAGGCATAAAAATGTCATGAAAACGTCATAGTATAGTAAGGCATAAAAACGTCATAGTATAGTAAGGCATAAAAATGTCATAAAATCATCATAGTATAGTAAGGCATAAAAATGTCATGAAAAGTCATAGTATAGTGAGGCATAAAAATGTCATTAAAAACGTCATAGTAAAGTAAGGCATAAAAACGTCAAAAAACGTCATAGTATCGTAAGGCATAAAAACGTCAAAAAACGTCATAGTATAGTAAGGCATAAAAATGTCATGAAAACGTCATAGTATAGTAAGGCATAAAACATCATAGTATAGTAAGGCATAAAAACGTCAAAAAACGTAATAGTATAGTAAGGCATAAATACGTCATAGTATAGTAAGGCATAAAATGTCATGAAGACGTCATAGTATAGTAAGGAATAAAAACGTCATAGTATAGTAAGGCATAAAAACGTCAAAAAACGTAATAGTATAGTAAGGCATAAAAATGTCATAAAATTATCATAGTATAGTGAGGCATAAAAATGTCATGAAAACGTCATAGTATAGTAAGGCATAAAAACGTCATAGTATAGTAAGGCATAAAAACGTCAAAAAACGTCATAGTATAGTAAGGCATAAAAACGTCATAGGATAGTAAGGCATAAAAACGTCAAAAAACGTCATAGTATAGTAAGGGATAAAAACGTCATTGTATAGTAAGGCATAAAAACGTCAAAAAACGTAATAGTATAGTAAGACATAAAATATCATAAAAACGTCATAGTATAGTAAGGCATAAAATATTATAAAAACGTCATAGTATAGTAAGGCATAAAAACGTCATAGTATAGTAAGGCATAAAATGTCCAAAATCGTCATAGTATAGTAAGGCATAAAAACGTCAAAAAACGTCATAGTATAGTAAGACATGAAAATGTCATAAAAACGTCATAGTATAGTAAGGCATAAAATGTCACAGTATAGTAAGGCATAAAATGTCAAAAAACTTCATAGTATAGTAAGGCATAAAAACGTCATAGTACAGTAAGACATAAAAACGTCAAAAACGTCATAGTATAGTAAGGCATAAAATGTCATAAAATCATCATAGTATAGTGAGGCATAAAATGTCATGAAAACGTCATAGTATAGTAAGGCATAAAACGTCAAAAAACGTCATAGTATAGTAAGGCATAAAAACGTCATAGTATAGTAAGGCATAAAAATGTCAAAAAACGTCATAGTATAGTGAGGCATAAAAACGTCAAAAACGTCATTGTATAGTAAGGCATAAAAACGTCAAAAAACGTCATAGTATAGTAAGGCATAACAACGTCAAAAACGTCATAGTTTAGTATGGCATAAAGATGTTGAAAAACGTCATAGTATAGTAAGGCATAAAAACGTCAAAAAACGTCATAGTATAGTAAGGCATAAAATGTCATAAAATCATCATAGTATAGTGAGGCATAAAATGTCATGAAAACGTCATAGTATAGTAAGGCATAAAATGTCATAAAATCATCACAGTATAGTGAGGCATAAAATGTCATGAAAATGTCATAGTATAGTAAGGCATAAAACGTAAAAAAACGTCATAGTATAGTAAGGCATAAAAACGTCATAGTATAGTAAGGCATAAAAACGTCTAAGTATAGTAAGGCATAAAAACGTCAAAAACGTCATAGTATAGTAAGGCATAAAATGTCATAGTATAGCAAGGCATAAAAACGTCAAAAAACGTCATAGTATAGTCAGACATAAAATGTCATAAAAACGTCATAGTTTAGTATGGCATAAAGATGTTGAAAAACGTCATAGTATAGTAAGGCATAAAAACGTCATAGTATAGCAAGGCATAAAATATCATGAACATGTCATAGTATAGTAAGGCATAAAATGTCATAAAATCATCAAAGTATAGTGAGGCATAAAATGTCATGAAAACGTCATAGTATAGTAAGGCATAAAACGTCAAAAAACGTCAAAGTATAGTAAGGCATAAAAACGTCATAGTATAGTAAGGCATAAAAATGTCAAAAAACGTCATAGTATAGTAAGGCATAACAACGTCAAAAACGTCATAGTTTAGTATGGCATAAAGATGTTTAAAAACGTCATAGTATAGTAAGACATAAAATGTCATAAAAACGTCATAGTATAGTAAGGCATAACAACTTCAAAAACGTCATAGTTTAGTATGGCATAAAGATGTTGAAAAACGTCACAGTATAGTAAGGCATAAAATATTATAAAAACGTCATAGTATAGTAAGGCATAAAAACGTCATAGTATAGTAAGGCATAAAAATGTCCAAAATCGTCATAGTATAGTAAGGCATAAAACGTCAAAAAACGTCATAGTATAGTAAGACATAAAATATCATAAAAACGTCATAGTATAGTAAGGCATAAAATATAATAAAACGTCATAGTATAGTAAGGCATAAAAACGTCATAGTATAGTAAGGCATAAAAATGTCCAAAATCGTCATAGTATAGTAAGGCATAAAAACGTCAAAAAACTTCATAGTATAGTAAGACATAAAATATCATAAAAACGTCATAGTATAGTAAGGCATAAAATATTATAAAAACGTCATAGTATAGTAAGGCATAAAAATCATCATAGTATAGTAAGGCATAAAAACGTCAAAAACGTCATAGTATAGTAAGGCATAAATACGTCATAGTATAGTAAGGCATAAAATGTCATAAAATTATCATAGTATAGTGAGGCATAAAATGTCATGAAAACGTCATAGTATAGTAAGGCATAAAAACGTCATAGTATAGTAAGGCATAAAAACGTCAAAAAACGTCATAGTATAGTCAGACATAAAATGTCATAAAAACGTCATAGTTTAGTATGGCATAAAGATGTTGAAAAACGTCATAGTATAGTAAGGCATAAAAACGTCATAGTATAGCAAGGCATAAAATATCATGAACATGTCATAGTATAGTAAGGCATAAAATGTCATAAAATCATCATAGTATAGTGAGGCATAAAATGTCATGAAAACGTCATAGTATAGTAAGGCATAAAACGTCAAAAAAACGTCAAGTATAGTAAGGCATAAAAACGTCATAGTATAGTAAGGCATAAAAATGTCAAAAAACGTCATAGTATAGTAAGGCATAACAACGTCAAAAACGTCATAGTTTAGTATGGCATAAAGATGTTTTAAAAACGTCATAGTATAGTAAGACATAAAATGTCATAAAAACGTCATAGTATAGTAAGGCATAACAACTTCAAAAACGTCATAGTTTAGTATGGCATAAAGATGTTG